>NC_092741.1:3907541-3927321 GCF_047496795.1 Chiloscyllium punctatum
AGTGTGTGTGTGTGTTGTGAGTGTGTGTGAGTGTGTGTGCATGTATGTGAGTGTGTGTGTATGTGAGAGTGTATGTGTTGTGAGTGTGTGTGAGTGTGTGTGAAAGTGTATGTGTGTTGAGTGTGTGAGTGTGTGTGAGAGTGTATGTGTGTGTGTTGTGAGTGTGTGAGAGTGTGTGTGTGTGAGTGTATGTATGTGAGAGTGTGTGTGAGTGTGTTGAGAGTGTGTGAGAGTGATGGGAGTGTGTGTGTGAGCGTGTGTGAGAGTGTATATGTGTGTGTTGTGAGTGTGTGAGAGTGTGTGTGTTGTGAGTGTGTGAGAGTGTGCACGTGTATGTGAGAGTGTGTGTGAGTGTGTATGTGAATGTGTGTGTGTTGTGAGTGTGTGAGAGTGTGTGTGTATGTGTGTGTGTGTGAGAGTGCGTGTGTGCGTTGTGAGTGTGTGCGTGTATGTGAGAGTGTGTGTGTGTGTTGTGAGTGTGTGAGAGTGTGTGTGTATGTGTGAGTGTGTGTGAGAGTGTATGTGTGTGAGTTGTGACTGTGTGTGCGTGGGTATGTGAGTGTGTCAGATGTGTGTGTGTGTCAGTGTGTGTGTGCGTGTGTGTGTGCGTGTGCGCACGTGGGTGTGGGTGTGTGTGTGCCTGTATGTGTGTGAGTGTGTGTGTGTGTGAGTGTGTGTACGTGAGAGTGTGTGTGTGTGTGAGAGTGTGTGTGAGAGTGTATGTGTGTGAGTTGTGACTGTGTGTGCGTGGGTATGTGAGTGTGTCAGATGTGTGTGTGTGTCAGTGTGTGTGTGCGTGTGTGCGTGTGTGTGTGCGTGTGCGTGTGCGCACGTGGGTGTGGGTGTGTGTGTGCCTGTATGTGTGTGAGAGTGTGTGTGTGTGAGTGTGTGTACGTGAGAGTGTGTGTGTGTGTGTGAGAGTGTGTATGTGTTCGTGAGAGTGTGTGTGTAAGAGTGTGTGTGTGTGTGAGTGCGTGTTTGTGTGTGTGAGTGCGTGTGTCTGTGTATGTGAGTGTGTGTGAGTAAATGTGTGTGTGAGTGTGTGTGTGTATGTGAGAGTGTGTGTATGTGAGTGTGCGTGTGTGTGTGAGTGTGTGTGTGAGTGTATGTGTGAGTGTGTGTGAGAGTGTATGTGTGAGTGTGTGTTGCGAGTGTGTGTGTATGTGAGTGTGTGTGAGTGTATGTGTGTGTGTTGTGTGTGTATGTAAGATTGTGTGTGTGTGTGTTGTGAGTGTGTGTGCGTGTATGTGAGAGTGTGTGTGTGTATGTGAGAGTGTGTGTGTGTTGTGAGTGTGTGTGAGTGTGTGTGTGTTGAGTGTGTGAGTGTGTGTATGTGAGTGTGTGTGAGTAAATGTGTGTGTGAGTGTGTGTGTGTATGTGAGAGTGTGTGTATGTGAGTGTGCGTGTGTGTGTGAGTGTGTATGTGAGTGTGTGTGTGTTGTCAATGTGTGTGAGTGTGTATGTGTATGTGTGTGTATGAGAGTGTATGTGTGAGTGTGTGTTGCGAGTGTGTGTATGTGAGTGTGTGTGTTGTGTGTGTATGTAAGAGTGTGTGTGTGAGTGTGTGTTGTGAGTGTGTGTGCGTGTATGTGAGAGTGTGTGTGTGTATGTGAGAGTGTGTGTGTTGTGAGTGTGTGTGTGTGTGTGTGTTGAGTGTGTGAGTGTGTGTATGTGTGAGTGTGTGTTGTGAGTGTGTGAGTGTGTGTGTGTTGTCTGTGTGTGTGTGTGTGTGTGTGTGAGTGTTGTGAGTGTGAGTGTGTGTGTGTGTGAGTGTGAGTATGAGTGTGTGTGTGTGAGTGTTGTGAGTCTGTGAGTGTGTGTGTGTGTGTGAGTGTGAGTGTGTGTGTGTGTGAGTGTTGTCTCTGTGTGTGTGTTGTGAGTGTGAGTGTGTGTGTGAGTGTATGTGTGTGTGTGAGTGTGTTGGGGGTGTGGTGGTTTGCACACCAAGTGCTGCTGCCTGGTCTCCTGAACTGGGAACGGACTGAGCCAGTGATCACTGTTTCAATCCCATTGAACTGATTGGGGGTTGGGGGTGTGGGAGAGGCTTGAAAAATACTGCAGGTCCCTTCCACACAAGGGTGTGTCTGCTCAGAAACTAACCCTGAGACAGAGAGTGGGAGCAAGGCAGGTAGAGCGCGGAAAAAGGAAACTTCCAAAAACTCTGAGCTCCAGAGGCGTGGCATGGAATCAATTCACCAACTAGTCAATTATCCGAATGAAATGCTGCCCACCTATCTTGTTTGGATAATCGAGGTTCCTCTGTACTGACTAGTGCGACTGGATTGGGTTGGGAAATCTGTATGGATCAGTTTACTGAAGGAACTGTTTCCGCGCTGTACACCTCTCTGACCCTATAACTGAGGGCATCCTGGCTAAGGTTGAAGAAGATACAAAGCGAGGGAGAGGATCAGGTAGCATTGGAGAGGCTGCAGAGGGAGTTGGACAGGTTAGGAGAGTGGGCAAAGAAGTGGCAGATGGAGTACAACGTGGGAAAGTGTGAGGTCATGCACTTTGGGAGGAGGAATACAGGCATGGACTATTTTCTAAATGGGGAGAAAATTCAGAAATCTGAATTGCAAAGAGACTTGAGAGTTCTACTCCAGGACGCTCTCTCGGTAAACTTGCAGGTTGAGTCAGTAGTTGGGAAGGTAAATGCTATGATGGTATTTATTTTGAGAGGATTTGAATATAAAAGCAGGGATGTACTTCTGAGGCTCTGTACGGCTCTGGTCAGACCACATTTGGAATATTGTGTGCAGTTTTGGGCCCCATATCTCAGGGAGGATGGACTGGCCCTGGAGTGTGTTCAGAGGAGGATCACGTGAATGGTCCCAGGAATGGAAAGCTTAACATATGAGGAAGGTTTGAGAACTCTGGGTCTATACTCGGTGTTTAGAAGGATGAGGGGGGAATCTAACTGAAACATACAGAATACTGAATGGCCTGGACAGAGTGGATGTTGGGAAGATGTTCCCATTGGTAAGAGAGACTAGGACCTGAGGGCACAGCCTTAGAGTAAAGGGAAGACCTTTTAGAATAGAGATAAGGAGAGACTTGTTCAGCCAGAGGGTGGGAAATCTGTGGGATTCACTGCCACAGAAGGATGTGGGGGTCAGATGATTGAGTATATTTATGATGGAGATAGGTAGGTTCTTGATTGCCAAAAGGATCAAAGGTTCCAGGGAGAAAGTGGGGCAATGGCATTGAAAAGCCTGTCCAGCCAAGTTTAAATGGTGGTGTAGTCTTGATGGGCCGAATGGCCTATTTTCTGCTTCGAGGTCTTATGGTCTTATGGACCCCGAGTTACCCCCTTGAGAGGGTGGGGGGGAGCTGCCTTCCTGACCCACTGCAGTCCCTGTGCTGTGGGTAGACCCACAATGTCCCTGAGGGAGGGAATTCCAGGATTCGGACCCAGTGACACTGAAGGAACGAGGAGATATTTCCCAGTCAGGATGGGGAGGGGCTCGGAGGGGAACTTGCAGGGGGTGGGGTTCCCGTGTATCTGCTGCCCCTTGTCCTTCTAGATGGAAGGGGCTGTGGGTTTGGAAGGTGCTGCCTGAGGATCTTTGGGGAGTTCCTGCAGTGTATCTTGTAGATGGTACACACTGCTGTTACTGAGCGTCGGTGTGGGGGGGGGGGGAGGGGATGGTACACACTGCTGTTACTGAGGGTCGGTGGGGGAGGGAGGGGATGGTACACACTGCTGTTACTGAGGGTCGGTGGGGGGATGGTACACACTGCTGTTACTGAGGGTCGGTGGGGGGATGGTACACACTGCTGTTACTGAGGGTCGGTGGGAGAGGGAGGGGATGGTACACACTGCTGTTACTGAGGGTCGGTGGGGGGGGGGAGGGAGAGGGGATGGTACACACTGCTGTTACTGAGCGTCGGTGGGGGGGGGAGGGAGGGGATGGTACACACTGCTGTTACTGAGGGTCGGTGGGGGGGGGGAGGGAGAGGGGATGGTACACACTGCTGTTACTGAGGGTCGGTGGGGGGGAAGGGAGGGGATGGTACACACTGCTGTTACTGAGGGTCGGTGGGGGGGGGGAGGGGATGGTACACACTGCTGTTACTGAGGGTCGGTGGGGGGGGAGGGGATGGTACACACTGCTGTTACTGAGGGTCGGTGGGGGGGGAGGGAGGGGATGGTACACACTGCTGTTACTGAGGGTCGGTGGGGGGATGGTACACACTGCTGTTACTGAGGGTCGGTGGGGGGATGGTACACACTGCTGTTACTGAGGGTCGGTGGGAGAGGGAGGGGATGGTACACACTGCTGTTACTGAGGGTCGGTGGGGGGGGGGAGGGAGAGGGGATGGTACACACTGCTGTTACTGAGCGTCGGTGGGGGGGGAGGGAGGGGATGGTACACACTGCTGTTACTGAGGGTCGGTGGGGGGGGGGAGGGAGAGGGGATGGTACACACTGCTGTTACTGAGGGTCGGTGGGGGGGAAGGGAGGGGATGGTACACACTGCTGTTACTGAGGGTCGGTGGGGGGGGGGAGGGGATGGTACACACTGCTGTTACTGAGGGTCGGTGGGGGGGGAGGGGATGGTACACACTGCTGTTACTGAGGGTCGGTGGGGGGGGGAGGGGGTGGTACACACTGCTGTTACTGAGGGTCGGTGGGGGGGGGAGGGGGTGGTACACACTGCTGTTACTGAGGGTCGGTGGGGGGGGAGGGAGGGGATGGTACACACTGCTGTTACTGAGGGTCGGTGGGGGGGAGGGAGGGGATGGTACACACTGCGGTTACTGAGAGTCGTTGGGGGGGGAGGGGGTGGTACACACTGCTGTTACTGAGGGTCGGTGGGGGAGGGAGGGGATGGTACACACTGCTGTTACTGAGGGTCGGTGGGGGAGGGAGGGGATGGTACACACTGCTGTTACTGAGGGTCGGTGGGGGGAGGGGATGGTACACACTGCTGTTACTGAGGGTCGGTGGTGGGGGGGAGGGAGGGGATGGTACACACTGCTGTTAGTGAGGGTCGGTGGGGGGGAGGGGATGGTACACGCTGCTGTTACTGAGGGTCGGTTGGGGGGGTGAGGGAGGGGATGGTACACACTGCTGTTACTGAGGGTCGGTTGGGGGGGTGAGGGAGGGGATGGTACACACTGCTGTTACTGAGGGTCGGTTGGGGGGGTGAGGGAGGGGATGGTACACACTGCTGTTACTGAGGGTCGGTGGGTAGGGGGAGGGAGGGGATGGTACACACTGCTGTTACTGAGGGTCGGTGGGGGAGGGAGGGAGGGAGGGGATGGTACACACTGCTGTTACTGAGGGTCAGTGGGGGGGGAGGGGGGGATGGTACACACTGCTGTTACTGAGGGTCGGTGGGGGGGAGGGGATGGTACACACTGCTGTTACTGAGCGTCAGTGGGGGGGGAGGGGGGGATGGTACACACTGCTGTTACTGAGCGTCGGTGGGGGGGGAGGGAGGGGATGGTACACACTGCTGTTACTGAGGGTCGGTGGGGGGAGGGGATGGTACACACTGCTGTTACTGAGGGTCGGGGGGGGGAGGGAGGGGATGGTACACACTGCTGTTACTGAGGGTCGGTGGGGGGGGAGGGAGGGGATGGTACACACTGCTGTTACTGAGGGTCGGTGGGGGGAGGGAGGGGATGGTACACACTGCTGTTACTGAGGGTCGGTGGGGGGGAGGGAGGGGATGGTACACACTGCTGTTACTGAGGGTCGGTGTGGGGGGGGGAGGGGATGGTACACACTGCTGTTACTGAGGGTCGGTGGGGGAGGGAGGGGATGGTACACACTGCTGTTACTGAGGGTCGGTGGGGGGGGAGGGAGGGGATGGTACACACTGCTGTTACTGAGGGTCGGTGTGGGGGGGGGAGGGGATGGTACACACTGCTGTTACTGAGGGTCGGTGGGGGAGGGAGGGGATGGTACACACTGCTGTTACTGAGGGTCGGTGGGGGGAGGGGATGGTACACACTGCTGTTACTGAGGGTCGGTGGGGGGAGGGGATGGTACACACTGCTGTTACTGAGGGTCGGTGGGGGCAGGGAGGGGATGGTACACACTGCTGTTACTGAGGGTCGGTGGGGGTGGGAGGGAGGGGATGGTACACACTGCTGTTACTGAGCGTCGGTGGGTAGGGGGAGGGAGGGGATGGTACACACTGCTGTTACTGAGGGTCGGTGGGGGGGGGAGGGGGTGGTACACACTGCTGTTACTGAGGGTCGGTGGGGGGGGGAGGGGGTGGTACACACTGCTGTTACTGAGGGTCGGTGGGGGGGGAGGGAGGGGATGGTACACACTGCTGTTACTGAGGGTCGGTGGGGGGGAGGGAGGGGATGGTACACACTGCGGTTACTGAGAGTCGTTGGGGGGGGAGGGGGTGGTACACACTGCTGTTACTGAGGGTCGGTGGGGGAGGGAGGGGATGGTACACACTGCTGTTACTGAGGGTCGGTGGGGGAGGGAGGGGATGGTGCACACTGCTGTTACTGAGGGTCGGTGGGGGGAGGGGATGGTACACACTGCTGTTACTGAGGGTCGGTGGTGGGGGGGAGGGAGGGGATGGTACACACTGCTGTTACTGAGGGTCGGTGGGGGAGGGAGGGGATGGTACACACTGCTGTTACTGAGGGTCGGTGGGGGAGGGAGGGGATGGTACACACTGCTGTTACTGAGGGTCGGTGGGGGGAGGGGATGGTACACACTGCTGTTACTGAGGGTCGGTGGTGGGGGGGAGGGAGGGGATGGTACACACTGCTGTTACTGAGGGTCGGTGGTGGGGGGGAGGGAGGGGATGGTACACACTGCTGTTACTGAGGGTCGGTGGGGGGGAGGGGATGGTACACGCTGCTGTTACTGAGCGTCGTTGGGGGTGAGGGAGGGGATGGTACACACTGCTGTTACTGAGGGTCGGTTGGGGGGGTGAGGGAGGGGATGGTACACACTGCTGTTACTGAGGGTCGGTTGGGGGGGTGAGGGAGGGGATGGTACACACTGCTGTTACTGAGGGTCGGTGGGTAGGGGGAGGGAGGGGATGGTACACACTGCTGTTACTGAGGGTCAGTGGGGGGGGAGGGGGGGATGGTACACACTGCTGTTACTGAGGGTCGGTGGGGGGGAGGGGATGGTACACACTGCTGTTACTGAGCGTCGGTGGGGGGGAGGGAGGGGATGGTACACACTGCTGTTACTGAGGGTCCGTGGGGGGGGGAGGGAGGGGATGGTACACACTGCTGTTACTGAGGGTCGGTGGGGGGGGGATGGTACACACTGCTGTTACTGAGCGTCGGTGGGGGGGGAGGGAGGGGATGGTACACACTGCTGTTACTGAGGGTCGGTGGGGGGGGAGGGAGGGGATGGTACACACTGCTGTTACTGAGGGTCGGTGGGGGGGGAGGGAGGGGATGGTACACACTGCTGTTACTGAGGGTCGGTGGGGGGAGGGGATGGTACACACTGCTGTTACTGAGGGTCGGGGGGGGGAGGGAGGGGATGGTACACACTGCTGTTACTGAGGGTCGGTGGGGGGGGAGGGAGGGGATGGTACACACTGCTGTTACTGAGGGTCGGTGGGGGGAGGGAGGGGATGGTACACACTGCTGTTACTGAGGGTCAGTGGGGGGGGAGGGAGGGGATGGTACACACTGCTGTTACTGAGGGTCGGTGGGGGGAGGGGATGGTACACACTGCTGTTACTGAGGGTCGGTGGGGGGGGGGAGGGGATGGTACACACTGCTGTTACTGAGGGTCAGTGGGGGGGGAGGGAGGGGATGGTACACACTGCTGTTACTGAGGGTCGGTGGGGGGAGGGGATGGTACACACTGCTGTTACTGAGGGTCGGTGGGGGGAGGGGATGGTACACACTGCTGTTACTGAGTGTCGGTGGGGGGGGGGAGGGGATGGTACACACTGCTGTTACTGAGGGTCAGTGGGGGGGGAGGGAGGGGATGGTACACACTGCTGTTACTGAGGGTCGGTGGGGGGAGGGGATGGTACACACTGCTGTTACTGAGGGTCGGTGGGGGGAGGGGATGGTACACACTGCTGTTACTGAGGGTCGGTGGGGGGAGGGAGGGGATGGTACACACTGCTGTTACTGAGGGTCGGTGGGGGTGGGAGGAAGGGGATGGTACACACTGCTGTTACTGAGGGTCGGTGGGTAGGTGGGGGGAGGGGATGGTACACACTGCTGTTACTGAGGGTCGGTGGGGGGGGGAGGGAGGGGATGGTACACAATGCTGTTACTGAGCGTCGGTGGGTAGGGGGAGGGAGGGGATGGTACACACTGCTGTTACTGAGGGTCGGTGGGGGGGAGGGAGGGGATGGTACACACTGCTGTTACTGAGGGTCGGTGGGGGAGGGAGGGGATGGTACACACTGCTGTTACTGAGGGTCGGTGGGGGGGGAGGGGATGGTACACACTGCTGTTACTGAGGGTCGGTGGGGGGAGGGAGTGGATGGTACACACTGCTGTTACTGAGCGTCGGTGGGGGGGGGGGAGGGAGGGGATGGTACACACTGCTGTTACTGAGGGTCGGTGGGGGGAGGGAGGGGATGATACACACTGCTGTTACTGAGGGTCGGTGGGGGGGGGAGGGGATGGTACACACTGCTATTACTGAGGGTCGGTGGGGGAGGGAGGGAGGGGATGGTACACACTGCTGTTACTGAGGGTCGGTGGGGGGGGGGGGATGGTACACACTGCTGTTACTGAGGGTCGGTGGGGGGGGAGGGGATGGTACACACTGCTGTTACTGAGGGTCGGTGGGGGGGAGGGAGGGGATGGTACACACTGCTGTTACTGAGGGTCGGTGGGGGGGAGGGAGGGGATGGTACACACTGCTGTTACTGAGGGTCGGTGGGGGGAGGGAGGGGATGGTACACACTGCTGTTACTGAGGGTCGGTGGGGGGAGGGAGGGGATGGTACACACTGCTGTTACTGAGGGTCGGTGGGGGGAGGGAGGGGATGGTACTCACTGCTGTTACTGAGGGTCGGTGGGGGGAGGGAGGGGATGGTACACACTGCTGTTACTGAGGGTCGGTGGGGGGAGGGAGGGGATGGTACACACTGCTGTTACTGAGGGTCGGTGGGGGGGGGGATGGTACACACTGCTGTTACTGAGGGTCGGTGGGGGGGGAGGGGATGGTACACACTGCTGTTACTGAGGGTCGGTGGGGGGGAGGGAGGGGATGGTACACACTGCTGTTACTGAGGGTCGGTGGGGGGGAGGGAGGGGATGGTACACACTGCTGTTACTGAGGGTCGTGGGGGAGGGAGGGGATGGTACACACTGCTGTTACTGAGGGTCGGGGGGGGAGGGGATGGTACACACTGCTGTTACTGAGGGTCAGTGGGGGGGAGGGAGGGGATGGTACACACTGCTGTTACTGAGGGTCGGTGGGGGAGGGAGGGGATGGTACACACTGCTGTTACTGAGGGTCGGTGGGGGGGGAGGGGATGGTACACACTGCTGTTACTGAGGGTCGGTGGGGAGGGAGGGGAGGGGATGGTACACACTGCTGTTACTGAGGGTCGGTGGGTGGGGGGAGGGAGGGGATGGTACACACTGCTGTTACTGAGGGTCGGTGGGGGGGGAGGGGATGGTACACACTGCGGTTACTGAGAGTCGTTGGGGGGGGAGGGGATGGTACACACTGCTGTTACTGAGGGTCGGTGGGGGGGAGGGGATGGTACACACTGCGGTTACTGAGAGTCGTTGGGGGGGGAGGGGATGGTACACACTGCGGTTACTGAGAGTCGTTGGGGGGGGAGGGGATGGTACACACTGCGGTTACTGAGAGTCGTTGGGGGGGGAGGGGATGGTACACACTGCTGTTACTGAGGGTCGGTGGGGGGGAGGGAATGGTACACACTGCTGTTACTGAGGGTCGGTGGGGGGGAGGGAGGGGATGGTACACACTGCTGTTACTGAGGGTCGGTGGGGGGGAGGGAGGGGATGGTACACACTGCTGTTACTGAGGGTCGGTGGGGGGGGGAGGGGATGGTACACACTGCTGTTATTGGGGGTCGGTGGGGGGGGGAGGGAGGGGATGGTACACACTGCTGTTACTGAGGGTCGGGGGGGGGGAGGGGATGGTACACACTGCTGTTACTGAGCGTCGGTGGGGGGGAGGGGATGGTACACACTGCTGTTACTGAGGGTCGGTGGGGGGGGAGGGGGTGGTACACACTGCTGTTACTGAGCGTCGGTGGGGGGGAGGGGATGGTACACACTGCTGTTACTGAGGGTCGGTGGGGGGGGGGAGGGGATGGTACACACTGCTGTTACTGATCGTCGGTGGGGGGGAGGGGATGGTACACACTGCTGTTACTGAGGGTCGGTGGGGGGGGAGGGGGTGGTACACACTGCTGTTACTGAGCGTCGGTGGGGGGGAGGGGATGGTACACACTGCTGTTACTGAGGGTCGGTGGGGGGGGGAGGGGATGGTACACACTGCTGTTACTGAGGGTCGGTGGGGGGGGGAGGGAGGGGATGGTACACACTGCTGTTACTGAGGGTCGGGGGGAGGGAGGGGATGGTACACACTGCTGTTATTGAGGGTCGGTGGGGGAGGGAGGGGATGGTACACACTGCTGTTACTGAGGGTCGGTGGGGGGGGGAGGGAGGGGATGGTACACACTGCTGTTACTGAGGGTCGGTGGGGGGGAGGGAGGGGATGGTACACACTGCTGTTACAGAGGGTCGGTGGGGGGGGAGGGGATGGTACACACTGCTGTTACTGAGGGTCGGGGGGGGTGGGGGGGGAATGGTACACACTGCTGTTACTGAGGGTCGGTGGGGGGGGGAGGGAGGGGATGGTACACACTGCTGTTACTGAGGGTCGGTGGGGGGGGAGGGAGGGGATGGTACACACTGCTGTTACTGAGGGTCGGTGGGGGTGGGGATGGTACACACTGCTGTTACTGAGGGTCGGTGGGGGGGGAGGGGATGGTACACACTGCTGTTATTGAGGGTCGGTGGGGGAGGGAGGGGATGGTACACACTGCTGTTACTGAGGGTCGGGGGGGGTGGGGGGGGGATGGTACACACTGCTGTTACTGAGGGTCGGTGGGGGGAGGGAGGGGATGGTACACACTGCTGTTACTGAGGGTCGGTGGGGGGGGGGAGGGAGGGGATGGTACACACTGCTGTTACTGAGGGTCGGTGGGGGGAGGGAGGGGATGGTACACACTGCTGTTACTGAGGGTCGGTGGGGGGGAGGGGATGGTACACACTGCTGTTACTGAGGGTCGGTGGGGGGGGAGGGAGGGGATGGTACACACTGCTGTTACTGAGGGTCGGTGGGGGGAGGGAGGGGATGGTACACACTGCTGTTACTGAGGGTCAGTGGGAGGGGGAGGGAGGGGATGGTACACACTGCTGTTACTGAGGGTCGGTGGGGGAGGGAGGGGATGGTACACACTGCTGTTACTGAGGGTCGGTGGGGGGGGGAAGGAGGGGATGGTACACACTGCTGTTACTGAGGGTCGGTGGGGGGGGAGGGAGGGGATGGTACACACTGCTGTTACTGAGGGTCGGTGGGGGAGGGAGGGGATGGTACACACTGCTGTTACTGAGCGTCGGTGGGGGGGGAGGGAGGGGATGGTACACACTGCTGTTACTGAGGGTCGGTGGGGGGGGGAGGGGATGGTACACACTGCTGTTACTGAGGGTCGGTGGGGGGGGGAGGTGATGGTACACACTGCTGTTATTGGGGGTCGGTGGGGGGGGGAGGGAGGGGATGGTACACACTGCTGTTACTGAGCGTCAGTGGGGGGGGAGGGGGGGATGGTACACACTGCTGTTACTGAGGGTCGGTGGGGGGAGGGAGGGGATGGTACACACTGCTGTTACTGAGGGTCGGTGGGGGAGGGAGGGGATGGTACACACTGCTGTTACTGAGGGTCGGTGGGGGGGGAGGGAGGGGATGGTACACACTGCTGTTACTGAGGGTCGGTGGGGGGGGAGGGAGGGGATGGTACACACTGCTGTTACTGAGGGTCGGTGGGGGGGGAGGGAGGGGATGGTACACACTGCTGTTACTGAGGGTCGGTGGGGGGGGAGGGAGGGGATGGTACACACTGCTGTTACTGAGCGTCAGTGGGGGGGGAGGGGGGGATGGTACACACTGCTGTTACTGAGGGTCAGTGGGGGGGGAGGGAGGGGATGGTACACACTGCTGTTACTGAGGGTCGGGGGGGGAGGGAGGGGATGGTACACACTGCTGTTACTGAGGGTCGGTGGGGGGAGGGAGGGGACGGTACACACTGCTGTTACTGAGGGTCGGTGGGGGGAGGGAGGGGATGGTACACACTGCTGTTACTGAGGGTCGGTGGGGGGGGAGGGAGGGGATGGTACACACTGCTGTTACTGAGGGTCGGGGGGGGAGGGAGGGGATGGTACACACTGCTGTTACTGAGGGTCGGTGGGGGGAGGGAGGGGATGGTACACACTGCTGTTACTGAGGGTCGGTGGGGAGGGAGGGAGGGGATGGTACACACTGCTGTTACTGAGGGTCGGGGGGGGAGGGAGGGGATGGTACACACTGCTGTTACTGAGGGTCGGTGGGGGGAGGGAGGGGACGGTACACACTGCTGTTACTGAGGGTCGGTGGGGGGGAGGGGATGGTACACACTGCTGTTACTGAGGGTCGGTGGGGGGGAGGGAGGGGATGGTACACACTGCTGTTACTGAGGGTCGGTGGGGGGAGGGGATGGTACACACTGCTGTTACTGAGGGTCGGTGGGGGGGAGGGAGGGGATGGTACACACTGCTGTTACTGAGGGTCGGTGGGGGTGGGAGGGAGGGGATGGTACACACTGCTGTTACTGAGGGTCGGTGGGGGGGGGGAGGGGATGGTACACACTGCTGTTACTGAGGGTCGGTGGGGGGAGGGGATGGTACACACTGCTGTTACTGAGGGTCGGTGGGGGGGGAGGGAGGGGATGGTACACACTGCTGTTACTGAGGGTCGGTCGGGGGAGGGGATGGTACACACTGCTGTTACTGAGGGTCGGTGGGGGGAGGGAGGGGATGGTACACACTGCTGTTACTGAGGGTCAGTGGGGGGGGAGGGAGGGGATGGTACACACTGCTGTTACTGAGGGTCGGTGGGGGGAGGGGATGGTACACACTGCTGTTACTGAGGGTCGGTGGGGGGGAGGGAGGGGATGGTACACACTGCTGTTACTGAGGGTCGGTGGGGGTGGGAGGGAGGGGATGGTACACACTGCTGTTACTGAGGGTCGGTGGGGGGGGGAGGGGATGGTACACACTGCTGTTACTGAGGGTCGGTGGGGGGGGGGAGGGGATGGTACACACTGCTGTTACTGAGGGTCGGTGGGGGGGGGGAGGGGATGGTACACACTGCTGTTACTGAGCGTCGGTGGGTAGGGGGAGGGAGGGGATGGCACACACTGCTGTTACTGAGGGTCGGTGGGGGGAGGGGAGGGGATGGTACACACTGCTGTTACTGAGCGTCGGTGGGGGAGGAGGGAGGGATGGTACACACTGCTGTTACTGAGGGTCGGTGGGGGGGGAGGGGATGGTACACACTGCTGTTACTGAGGGTCGGTGGGGGGGGGGAGGGAGGGGATGGTACACACTGCTGTTACTGAGGGTCGGTGGGGGGGGGGAGGGAGGGGATGGTACACACTGCTGTTACTGAGGGTCGGTGGGGGGAGGGAGGGGATGATACACACTGCTGTTACTGAGGGTCGGTGGGGGGGGGGAGGGGATGGTACACACTGCTGTTACTGAGGGTCGGTGGAGGGGGGGGAGGGGATGGTACACACTGCTGTTACTGAGGGTCGGTGGGGGGGCGGAGGGGATGATACACACTGCTGTTACTGAGGGTCGGTGGGGGGGGGGAGGGGATGGTACACACTGCTGTTACTGAGGGTCGGTGGGGGGGGGGAGGGAGGGGATGGTACACACTGCTGTTACTGAGCGTCGGTGGGGGGGGGGAGGGAGGGGATGGTACACACTGCTATTACTGAGGGTCGGTGGGGGGAGGGAGGGGATGATACACACTGCTGTTACTGAGGGTCGGTGGGGGGGGGAGGGGATGGTACACACTGCTGTTACTGAGGGTCGATGGGGGAGGGAGGGAGGGGATGGTACACACTGCTGTTACTGAGGGTTGGTGGGGGGGGAGGGAGGGGATGGTACACACTGCTGTTACTGAGGGTCGGTGGGTGGGGAGGGGATGGTACACACTGCTGTTACTGAGGGTCGGTGGGGGGGGGGAGGGAGGGGATGGTACACACTGCTGTTACTGAGGGTCGGTGGGGGGGGAGGGGATGGTACACACTGCGGTTACTGAGAGTCGTTGGGGGGGGAGGGGATGGTACACACTGCTGTTACTGAGGGTCGGTGGGGGGGGAGGGAGGGGATGGTACACACTGCTGTTACTGAGGGTCGGTGGGGGGGGAGGGAGGGGATGGTACACACTGCTGTTACTGAGGGTCGGTGGGGGGGAAGGGATGGTACACGCTGCTGTTACTGAGCGTCGTTGGGGGGCGGAGGGGATGGTACACACTGCTGTTACTGAGGGTCGGTCGGGGGGGAGGGAGGGGATGGTACACACTGCTGTTACTGAGGGTCGGTGGGGGGGGAGGGGATGGTACACACTGCTGTTACTGAGGGTCGGTGGGGGGGGAGGGGATGGTACACAATGCTGTTACTGAGGGTCGGTGGGGGGGGGAGGGAGGGGATGGTACACACTGCTGTTACTGAGGGTCGGTGGGGGAGGGAGGGGATGGTACACACTGCTGTTACTGAGGGTCAGTGGGGGGGGAGGGAGGGGATGGTACACACTGCTGTTACTGAGGGTCGGTGGGGGGGGGAGGGGATGGTACACACTGCTGTTACTGAGGGTCGGTGGGGGGGAGGGAGGGGATGGTAAACACTCCTGTTACTGAGGGTCGGTGGGGGGGTGAGGGGATGGTACACGCTGCTGTTACTGAGGGTCGGTGGGGGGGAAGGGGATGGTACACACTGCTGTTACTGAGGGTCTGTGGGGGGGGAGGGGATGGTACACACTGCTGTTACTGAGGGTTGGTGGGGGGGAGGGAGGGGATGGTACACACTGCTGTTACTGAGCGTCAGTCGGGGGAGGGAGGGGATGGTACACACTGCTGTTACTGAGGGTCGGTGGGGGAGGGAGGGGATGGTACACACTGCTGTTACTGAGGGTTGGTGGGGGGGGGATGGTACACACTGCTGTTACTGAGCGTCGGTGGGGGGGAGGGAGGGGATGGTACACACTGCTGTTACTGAGGGTTGGTGGGGGGGAGGGAGGGGATGGTACACACTGCTGTTACTGAGGGTCGGTGGGGGAGGGAGGGGATGGTACACACTGCTGTTACTGAGGGTCGGTGTGGGGGGGGGAGGGGATGGTACACACTGCTGTTACTGAGGGTCGGTGGGGGGGGAGGGAGGGGATGGTACACACTGCTGTTACTGAGCGTCAGTGGCGGGGGAGGGGATGGTACACGCTGCTGTTACTGAGGGTCGGTGGGGGGAGGGAGGGGATGGTACACACTGCTGTTACTGAGGGTCGGTGGGTAGGGGGAGGGAGGGGATGGTACACACTCCTGTTACTGAGGGTCGGTGGGGGGGAGGGGATGGTACACACTGCTGTTACTGAGGGTCGGTGGGGGAGGGAGGGGATGGTACACACTGCTGTTACTGAGGGTCGGTGGGGGGGAGGGGATGGTACACACTGCTGTTACTGAGGGTCGGTGGGGGGGGGAGGGGATGATACACACTGCTGTTACTGAGTGTCGGTGGGAGGGAGGGAGGGGATGGTACACACTGCTGTTACTGAGGGTCAGTGGGGGGGGAGGGAGGGGATGGTACACACTGCTGTTACTGAGGGTCAGTGGGGAGGGGAAGGGAGGGGATGGTACACACTGCTGTTACTGAGGGTCGGTGGGGGGGGGGAGGGGATGGTACACACTGCTGTTACTGAGGGTCAGTGGGGAGGGGAAGGGAGGGGATGGTACACACTGCTGTTACTGAGGGTCGGTGGGGGGGGGGGGGAGGGGATGGTACACACTGCTGTTACTGAGGGTCGGTGGGGGGGGAGGGAGGGGATGGTACACACTGCTGTTACTGAGGGTCGGTGGGGGGGGAGGGAGGGGATGGTACACACTGCTTGTACTGAGGGTCGGTGGGGGGGGGGAGGGGATGGTACACACTGCTGTTACTGAGGGTCGGTGGGGAGGGAGGGAGGGGATGGTACACACTGCTGTTACTGAGGGTCGGGGGGGGAGGGAGGGGATGGTACACACTGCTGTTACTGAGGGTCGGTGGGGGGAGGGAGGGGACGGTACACACTGCTGTTACTGAGGGTCGGTGGGGGGGAGGGGATGGTACACACTGCTGTTACTGAGGGTCGGTGGGGGGGAGGGAGGGGATGGTACACACTGCTGTTACTGAGGGTCGGTGGGGGGGAGGGGATGGTACACACTGCTGTTACTGAGGGTCGGTGGGGGGGAGGGAGGGGATGGTACACACTGCTGTTACTGAGGGTCGGTGGGGGTGGGAGGGAGGGGATGGTACACACTGCTGTTACTGAGGGTCGGTGGGGGGGGGGAGGGGATGGTACACACTGCTGTTACTGAGGGTCGGTGGGGGGAGGGGATGGTACACACTGCTGTTACTGAGGGTCGGTGGGGGTGGGAGGGAGGGGATGGTACACACTGCTGTTACTGAGGGTCGGTGGGCGGGGGAGGGGAGGGGATGGTACACACTGCTGTTACTGAGGGTCGGTGGGGGGGGGGAGGGGATGGTACACACTGCTGTTACTGAGGGTCGGTGGGGGAGGGGATGGTACACACTGCTGTTACTGAGGGTCGGTGGGGGGGGGGGGGAGGGGATGGTACACACTGCTGTTACTGAGGGTCGGTGGGGGGGGGGAGGGAGGGGATGGTACACACTGCTGTTACTGAGCGTCGGTGGGGGGGAGGGGATGGTACACACTGCTGTTACTGAGGGTCGGTGGGCGGGGGAGGGGAGGGGATGGTACACACTGCTGTTACTGAGGGTCGGTGGGGGGGGAGGGGGGGGATGGTACACACTGCTGTTACTGAGGGTCGGTGGGGGGGGGGAGGGAGGGGATGGTACACACTGCTGTTACTGAGGGTCGGTGGGCGGGGGGGAGGGGATGGTACACACTGCTGTTACTGAGGGTCGGTGGGGGAGGGAGGGGATGGTACACACTGCTGTTACTGAGGGTCGGTGGGGGGGGAGGGGATGGGACACACTGCTGTTACTGAGGGTCGGTGGGGGAGGGAGGGGATGGTACACACTGCTGTTACTGAGGGTCGGTGGGGGGGAGGGAGGGGATGGTACACACTGCTGTTACTGAGGGTCGGTGGGGGGGGGGGGGATGGTACACACTGCTGTTACTGAGGGTCGGTGGGGGAGGGAGGGGATGGTACACACTGCTGTTACTGAGCGTCGTTGGGGGTGAGGGAGGGGATGGTACACACTGCTGTTACTGAGGGTCGGTGGGGGGGGATGGGATGGTACACACTGCTGTTACTGAGGGTCAGTGGGGGGAGGGAGGGGATGGTACACACTGCTGTTACTGAGGGTCGGTGGGGGGGGAGGGAGGGGATGGTACACACTGCTGTTACTGAGGGTCAGTGGGGGGAGGGAGGGGATGGTACACACTGCTGTTACTGAGGGTCGGTGGGGGGGGAGGGAGGGGATGGTACACACTGCTGTTACTGAGGGTCAGTGGGGGGAGGGAGGGGATGGTACACACTGCTGTTACTGAGGGTCGGTGGGGGGGGGGAGGGAGGGGATGGTACACACTGCTGTTCCTGAGGGTCGGTTGGGGGGGGGAGGGGATGGTACACACTGCTGTTACTGAGCGTCGTTGGGGGTGAGGGAGGGGATGGTACACACTGCTGTTACTGAGTGTCGGTGGGGGGGGAGGGAGGGGATGGTACACACTGCTGTTACTGAGGGTCGGTGGGGGGGGGAGGGAGGGGATGGTACACACTGCTGTTCCTGAGGGTCGGTTGGGGGGGAGGGAGGGGATGGTACACACTGCTGTTACTGAGGGTCGGTTCGGGGGGGAGGGAGGGGATGGTACACACTGCTGTTACTGAGGGTCGGTGGGTAGGGGGAGGGAGGGGATGGTACACACTGCTGTTACTGAGGGTCGGGGGGGGGAGGGGATGGTACACACTGCTGTTACTGAGGGTCGGTTGTGGGGGGAGGGAGGGATGGTACACACTGCTGTTACTGAGGGTCGGTGGGTAGGGGGGAGGGAGGGGATGGTACACACTGCTGTTACTGAGGGTCGGTGGGTAGGGGAGGGAGGGGATGGTACACACTGCTGTTACTGAGGGTCGGTGGGGGGAGGGAGGGGATGGTACACACTGCTGTTACTGAGGGTCGGTGGGGGGGAGGGGATGGTACACACTGCTGTTACTGAGGGTCGGTGGGGGGGAGGGAGGGGATGGTACACACTGCTGTTACTGAGGGTCGGTGGGGGGAGGGAGGGGATGGTACACACTGCTGTTACTGAGCGTCAGTGGGGGGGGAGGGGGGGATGGTACACGCTGCTGTTACTGAGCGTCGGTGGGGGGGGAGGGAGGGGATGGTACACACTGCTGTTACTGAGGGTCGGTGGGGGTGGGGAGGGGATGGTACACACTGCTGTTACTGAGGGTCGGTGGGGGGGGAGGGAGGGGATGGTACACACTGCTGTTACTGAGGGTCGGGGGGGGGAGGGGATGGTACACACTGCTGTTACTGAGGGTCGGGGGGGGGAGGGGATGGTACACACTGCTGTTACGGAGCGTCAGTGGGGGGGGGGAGGGGATGGTACACACTGCTGTTACTGAGGGTCGGTGGGGGGAGGGAGGGGATGGTACACACTGCTGTTACTGAGGGTCTGTGGGGGGGGAGGGGATGGTACACACTGCTGTTACTGAGGGTCGGTGGGGGGAGGGAGGGGATGGTACACACTGCTGTTACTGAGGGTCGGTGGGGGTGGGAGGGAGGAGATGGTACACACTGCTGTTACTGAGGGTCCGTGGTGGGGAGGGAGGGGATGGTACACACTGCTGTTACTGAGGGTCGGTGGGTAGGGGGAGGGAGGGGATGGTACACACTGCTGTTACTGAGGGTCGGTGGGGGGAGGCAGGGGATGGTACACACTGCTGTTACTGAGGGTCGGTGGGGGGGAGGGGATGGTACACGCTGCTGTTACTGAGCGACGTTGGGGGTGAGGGAGGGGATGGTACACACTGCTGTTACTGAGGGTCTGTTGGGGGGGGAGGGAGGGGATGGTACACACTGCTGTTACTGAGGGTCGGTGGGTAGGGGGAGGGAGGGGATGGTACACACTGCTGTTACTGAGGGTCGGTGGGTAGGGGGAGGGAGGCGATGGTACACACTGCTGTTACTGAGGGTCGGTGGGAGGGGAGGGGATGGTACACACTGCTGTTACTGAGGGTCGGTGGGGGGGAGGGGATGGTACACACTGCTGTTACTGAGGGTCGGTGGGGGGGGGGGGGGATGGTACACACTGCTGTTACTGAGCGTCGGTGGGGGGGGAGGGAGGGGATGGTACACACTGCTGTTACTGACGGTCGGTGGGTAGGGGGATGGAGGGGATGGTACACACTGCTGTTACTGAGGGTCGGTGGGGGCGGAGGGGATGGTACACACTGCTGTTACTGAGCGTCGGTGTGGGGCGGGGGAGGGGAAGGTACACACTGCTGTTACTGAGGGTCGGTGGGTAGGGGGAGGGAGGGGATGGT